>NC_047518.2:22446395-22446703 GCF_902827115.2 Pseudochaenichthys georgianus
CTGTCACCGTTTTAATATATGAGCAGAACATGGAATTCATTTTTAAAAATGATATATGAGAGTCTGGAGTTTTTTTTTTTCCTGGATTGAAAACTATCCGGTCTCATTAAAGCATTTCATTTCATTAGGTGTCTGCAGTAAGACTGTATTTTAGGAAATGCTTCAGCAGGACATTTTCCATGGAGATTGTTTAGAAAGGTTGGCAGATTTGCGCTTTGCTTTATTATTAGTTTCCCTTTGATCAGATGATGGTTTGTGGAAGCCTGTAGGCGTGGAAGCCAGCACAGACGCACACACACACACACACA